>NC_134493.1:40979146-41006646 GCF_040206685.1 Ascaphus truei
TGGTTGTGAGTGCTGTGTGCGAGTGGGGGTCCTGCTAGGGTGTGAAGCGGCGGGTGGTGCGTGGGTTGTGAGTGCTGTCTGTGAATGGGGGTCCTGCTAGGGTGTCAGGCGGCGGGTGGCGCGTGGGTTGTGAGTGCTGTCTGTGAGTGGGGGTCCTGCAAGGGTGTGAGGCGGCGGCTGGCGCGTGGGTTGTGAGTGCTGTCTGTGAGTGGGGGTCCTGCTAGGGTGTGAGGCGGTGGGTCAGTGATGTCGGTGCGTAGGGGCGGGAGGCAGCAGGTGTGTGTGGCGGCAGGTATGTGTCGAGTGTGGCGGGTGTCTGTTGAGTGCGTGCAGCGGCTGTGAGGCGGTGGGTGAAAGGCAGAGGCGGCCGGAGTAAGGGCGGGTGAAAGGCAGAGGCGGGGGTGGGGAGGCGGTAAGGCGGGCATGAAGGCGAATGGCGGCGGGAAGGGGAGGAGGGGTGGAGGAGGGGGGCAAGGGGTGGAGGAGGGGGGAAGGGTTAGAGGAGGGGGGGGGGAAGGGTTAGAGGAGGGGGGGGAAGGGTTAGAGGAGGGGGGGGAAGTGTGGGAGGGGGTGGGAGGGGAAAGGGGAAAAAGAGGTGGAGGGGGGGGGGGGAAGAGGAGCAGAGGGGGGGGTGGAAAGGGGAGCAGAGGGGGGGTGAAGGGGAGTGGAGGGGGGGGAAGGGGAGCGGGGGGGGGGAAAGGGGAGCGGGGGGGAGGGGAGAAGTGGTGGGAAGGGGGAGGAGGGGGGAGGTGGTGGGAAGGGGGGAGGTGGTGGGAAGGAGGAGGGGGAAGGTGGTGGAAAGGGAGAGAAGGGGGGATGTGGTGGGAAGGGGGAGGAGGGGGAAGGGGGAGGAGGGGGAAGGTGGTGGGAAGGGGGAGGAGGGGGGAGGTGGTGGGAAGGGGGGGAGGTGGTGGGAAGGGGGGGAGGTGTTGGAAAGGGGGGGAGGGGTGAGGTGGTGGGAAGGGGGAGGAGGTGGGAAGGGGAGGCGGAGGGAAGGCGGGGGGTGGGAGGAGGTGGGAAGGCGGGGGTGGGAGGCGGTGGGAAGGGGGGTGGGAGGTGGTGGGAAGGGGGGGGAGGTGGTGGGAGGCGGTGGGAAGGGGGGGGGGGGCGGTGGGAAGGGGGGGAGGGAGGCGGTGGGAAGGGGGGGAGGGAGGCGGTGGGAAGGGGTGGGGGGAGGCAGTGGGAAGGGGTGGGGGGAGGCGGTGGGAAGGGGGGGGGGGAGGCGGTGGGAAGGGGGGGGGGAGGCGGTGGGAAGGGGTGGGGGGAGGCGGTGGGAAGGGGTGGGGGGAGGCGGTGGGAAGGGGGGCTGGGAGGCAGTGGGAAGGGGGGGGAGGCGGTGGGAAGGGGGGGGAGGCGGTGGGAAGGGGGGGGGGAGGCGGTGGGAAGGGGGGGGGGGGGAGGCGGTGGGAAGGGGGGTGGGAGGTGGTGGGAAGGGGGGGGGAGGTGGTGGGAGGCGGTGGGAAGGGGGGGGGAGGCGGTGGAAGGGGGGGGGGGAGGCGGTGGGAAGGGGGGGGGGAGGCGGTGGGAAGGGGTGGGGGGAGGCAGTGGGAAGGGGTGGGGGGAGGCGGTGGGAAGGGGGGGGGGAGGCGGTGGGAAGGGGTGGGGGGAGGCGGTGGGAAGGGGTGGGGGGAGGCGGTGGGAAGGGGGGCTGGGAGGCAGTGGGAAGGGGGGGGAGGCGGTGGGAAGGGGGGGGAGGCGGTGGGAAGGGGGGGGGGGGAGGCGGTGGGAAGGGGGGGGGGGGGAGGCGGTGGGAAGGGGGGGGGGGAGGCGGTGGGAAGGGGGGGGGAGGCGGTGGGAAGGTGGAGGGGAGGCGTGGGAAGGGGGGGGGGGGGGAGGCGGTGGGAAGGGGGGGGGAGGCGGTGGGAAGGGGGGGGGGAGGTGGTGGGAAGGGGGGGAGGCGGTGGGAAGGGGGGGGAGGCGGTGGGAAGGGGAGGTGAAGGGGGGGTGGAGGGGAGGTGAAGGGGGGGGTGGAGGGGAGGTGAAGGTGGGGGGGTGGAGGGGGGGGGTGGAGGGGAGGTGAAGGGGGGGGAGTGGAAGGGAGGTGAAGGGGGGGTGGAAGGGAGGTGAAGGGGGGGGGGTGGAAGGGAGGTGAAGGGGGGGGGGGGTGGAAGGGAGGTGAAGGGGGGGGGTGGAGGGGAGGGGGTGGAGGGGAGGTGGAGGTAAAAGGGGGTGGAAGGGAGAAGTGGAGTGAGGGGAGGTGAAAGGGGGTGAGGGGAGGTGATGGGGGGTGAGGGGTGGGTGAGGGGAGGTGAAGGCCGCTCACTCACCCGTCCGGCAGGTCCCACGTGGATCTGAGGCGGGAGGCAGCGTGTTGTGGCCGCTCTCCCGCTGTGTCCCCGGGCGCTCGCTCGCTCCCCCGCTGACTGTAGCGGCGCCGGGGGGGGGGGGGGGTATCGGGGAGACACTGACACTGGAGGGGAGGGGGGGGTGGAGGGGAGGTGAAGGGGGGGTGGAGGGGAGGTGAAGGCCGCTCACTCACCCATCCGACAGGTCCCACGTGGATCTGAGGCGGGAGGCAGCGTGTTGTGGCCGCTCCCCGCTGTGTCCCGGGCGCCGCCATCTTGGGCACTCGGCGCCGCGAGGCAGCCTGCCTGGCCACTGGCTGTTCCCCCGCCCGGGGAGGGGTGAGTTGTAGCGCCGGGGAGGGGGGGGGCATGTATATGTGTGGGGGGGGGGGGAGAGGTAGGAGATATAGAGGGGGGGTCTCGCACGGCCGCTAACACTGGGTGGGGGGGGGGCGCTGAAGGGGTAATAATAGTGTGTGTCCCCCGCTGAATGTAGCTGCGCCGGGGGAGGGGGGGGGCGGGGTGAAAGCGCGGGAGACACGGGGAGAGGAGGAGGTGCGCGCGGGTGCTGCTAACTGTGAGCCCCGCTAATGTATGTAACAGTGTGTGTGTGTGTGTGTGTGTGTGTCCGTGTGTGTGTGTGTCCGTGTGTGTGTGTGTCTGTCACTGTGTGTGTGTGTGTGTGTGTGTGTCCCTGTGTGTGTGTGTGTGTGTGTGTGTGTGTGTGTGTGTGTGTGTGTGTCTGTGTCTGTGTCTGTGTCTGTGTCTGTGTGTGTGTGTGTGTGTGTGTGTGTGTCCCTGTGTGTGTGTGTGTCCCTGTGTGTCCTTTGGCCCGTCACTCCGCTTCAGGCCAATGAGAGGTGTGCGGGGGCGGGCGGGCCAAGGGACCAATGAGATTTCCCCTAGGGACACCGGACATCCAGGCAGGCAAACATACAGTGCTTTCACTAATATAGTATAAGATGCAGTAAACTGCCTCCCAAAAAATGTGGTTGGCAGAAGCTGGGGTAGGAAGTATTACGTAAAGGTCTTACATATGGCAGAGTCCATGGCCCATATTTATTAGGCCATAAATCCGCTTTCCTGTGCTGGAGAAGACTTCAACTCCATTCAAATGGATGGGACTATCATCTTCCCATTAAACCAGAACCTGTGATCCAGGAATACGTCAATAGAACCGGCAGATTAGTACCAGGCCCGCGGCCAGCGCTACGGGCTCTGTATACATGGGTCAGTCAGTATTACCCCAACACTGAACCCCCAAATATTCCGGACTTCTACATCAGCATAAACTGTACAAGAGATGCAATGTACCCAGTTAGTTAGCAAAATACAGAACACAAAGTATCATCAGGAACACCCAGCACCCTGATATATTCAGGGGGGGGGGTTAACCCTTCCTTACCCAGAGTGGCTTGCAATGTTCTGGCAGTGAATGGGGTTAACGGCACAAACGTATATGTGCGTACAGGCCTGAAATGCTTCCAAAGTGTTTATTCCCAGCGAGATGCCACATCGCGGTGTCTTTATATGGACATGATCCTGCCATCTGCATCCTGTTAAGTTATAAAGCAAGTCCGAGCAGGTTTCCAGCGGGCACACGCACACGCACACGCACACACTTTCTTGGGCTGTGTCCAGGCAGATGGAATTCATTCTAACGGCTGGGGAATGTCTGCACAGCTAACACAGGATGTTACAAAATTAGCTAACGGGGGAGGCTACACTATGCTCTGAAAACACACCATTTCACCTTAGAACAGGCTTTTCTTAGGCCGTCTGCCGTGACCCTTAACCTTTCTTTCTTTCCGCAGACATGTCTGCTAGTACTTTTTTTCAGGGAGCTTTATAGATGGCTGCCTGCTGTCCCCCCTTTCCTGGGTAGCAGGAGTATCAATGTCTCATTATTCCACCCATGTCATTCTTACCCCATGCCTTGCCACAGAAGCCTGTAACAAATCACTCCGCAATTTGGAGCCGCTCCTCTGTGGCAAGAAAGGGGCTAGGAAGACATTTGATAATAAAAACATGTTTAGGACAGAGAACAAGGGCCCTCAAACAAGCAGTGGTTCTGTTCCTGAATTTAAGAATGTGATACCTCTTAAAGGGACAGTCCCTACTAGGACCAAAAGGAACAAATTTCAGTGACATGTAAGGGGTCTCACCTGGGTGATTGATACCTTGTTACCCAAATGTGACACCTCTACGTATTAAGTAAAGTGAGACTTGGGAGGGGTTTGATTTTATCCTTTATTTTATTTATAACATGTGTTACCAGGAAGTAATACATTAAGAGTTACCTCTCATTTTCATGTATGTCCTGGGCACAGAGTTATAACAATACATGGTTACATTAAATGAACAGGGTTATTTAGTCAGTTCACATACATTTCATGGACAGATAGAGTTGGAAAATTGGGTTAAGGGGAAAAAGGGCTTGTGAGTTTGAGATTGAAATACAGCAGCTTTAACATCACCAAATGGCTCACACCCTTTGGCTGCGCCAAAGGCTGTCCGCCTTTGGGGCAACACAGATGTACACTGGGGTGGTTGAGATTCAATGCAGCTGTGAAAACAAAGTTCTTTGTGTCCTCTTGGCTCATTAACATTCCAGTGGGTGGGGTTGAAGTTCCACAAAGTACAAGCACATGTTAACCCTTAGCACGCTGGTCATGTGCAGAGGCGAGCAGCTCTTGGGGAGCCCCATCAGGCTGTCCGCCTTTGGGGCAACGCAGATGTCCACTGGCTGCTCCCTTTTGTGTGATGTCACTGTGTGATCACCAGGGGCTTGCTAATCACACAGGGACATCACGCAAAAGGGAGCAGCCAGATAAAATCAAACCCCTCCCAAGTCTCACTTCACACAATACTTAAGAGGTGTCACATTTGGGTAACAAGGTGCCCCCCCTCCCCACATCTTTATTGGCTCTCAGATAAGGACAGGTTTGAGAAGAGTAGGGTTGACAACATGATAAAAGTCCTAGAATAGGGACCGAAACATTTGTATAATAAACACATTATTGATGGGACACAAGACCAGCGCAGTGTCGGCAAACCTTTTCTACTGGAGTAGGTTACTAGCCAGAAAAGTTTCATGTCACGTCCCAAATTTTTGGGCTCAATTGAAAGAACAAAGCGACACATGGCGGCGCATCATTTAGAACAGGGGCGGCCAACTCCAGTCCTCAAGGGCCACCAACAGGTCAGGTTTTACGGCTATCCCTGCTTCAGCATAGGTGGATCGATCAGTGGCTCAGTCATTGGCCACCCCTGATTTAGTACATGTCCATATCATGTAACTCCCCCAAACCACGCGCCAACGCACACAGCGCAAAGCTTGGTGCAAAGAGACGCACGATAAAAATGATGCAATTTGTATCGGTTTTGCTTCAAACGCAAGTTACAGCAAATACAAATATCACGTGAGCACATTCACGTGTCAGACAGGTTTCCCCATTATCGCTTAGCACAGGGGTGTGCAAACTGGGGGGGTGGGATTTTTCAAGGGGGGGCGCGGGCCCCGCGCTCTTCCCCAAGGCATTCAAATTAAATCAACTTACCGCCGTCTGACACGTCTCCACGGCAACGTGGCATCAAATGACGCCGCGGGGGGTCATGCGGCGTGACGTCACACGTGCTGCCATAACAACGCGGCATCACATGACGCCACAGGTCACGTGAGACATGACCCCGCACGTCATTTGATGCCGCACTTAGCAAAGGGGGTGGGGGGCGCGAGCCGAGGGGGACACAAGGCAGGGGGCCGCAGGAGCAAAAGTTGGCGTACCCCTAGCTTTGCATACAGTGCTTCCGCTGCACCCAGGGATTCTGGGTAATGACATGCAAATGAGCACTCACAGTGTCACTTCTGGCATCACCCATTTTAACATTGACCCCTATAAGCTTATGCCTGCCGCACTACACAGCTTTTCAGCGCAGCCTGGGTTACGGAAGTGCATGGCCTGCAACCCTACTCACAGACAGCCGTTTCTACCGTTTCGGTCTTGTCAGTGTGACGTTGTGTGGCTTTGCAATGTGAAGCTGGAAGTGGCTACAACACAACACAAAAGATGTTATGGGGAGTCAAAAAAAGTAACAAATGAATAAAAGTTCCAACTAATACAATGACATTGTGACCTCTGGTTTCTTTTAGCGTCTGTGTTTTCCCATAAGATTGCAGACTTTTATACCGGAGGAATGTGAAGATTCCCGCAGAGCGGGAGAGGACAACATTTGTCTCATACACACCTTCAGATTGAAATATTCATGTATATATTCAGCAGTATTCTGTATATCGTTACTATCCAGCCCCTGTTCTAAGGTTCCAGGCTTGTCATTATTCTAGAACAGCGGTGCTAAACTCCAGTCCTCAGGGGCCAACCAAGAGATCAGGTATTAGGGACATCCCTGCTTCAGCACAGGTGGCTCAAGCTGGCAACCTTTGACTGAGCCACCTGTGCTGAAGCAGGGATATCCTGACAACCTGACCTGTTGGTGGCCTTTGAGGACTGGAGTTGGCATCCCCTGATCTAGATGAGCGGTTTAATCACACGATCCATCTCTCATTTCCCTGACATTACTTATTGCTGAACAACGTAACTTTAGTCTCTGTTACAAAGCAGTGATCTTCCTCTCAAGTCCCAGCTTTGGCTTACAATTGCAAGTACCCAATGTTTGCAAGGGGCAGGTTTCTGTGACCCAGAAATGCATTGGAGACAAAAGTCGAGGAATGCTGCAAAAGAGCAAAGTTTATTGTAGATAACACACCCTTTTGATGATTTTTAGAAAAAATATGTTACGCGGTTTAGTTATTCTTGACCTACATGTGCGGTTATACAGACCTGTGCCAACTTGGAGTGTCCTAGATAAACAAGAACATTTGGTAGCTGATTGTATACACATACACACACACACAATGGCAACACACAATGAAGGAAAGCTTCAGCAGAGGCAGGTGTGGTGCACGATAAAGGGTAAATAATTACAGTCACTCAGGATCCCTAGAGACGCAATATACCGGCACAGCACAAGAGACAATCACAAAAAGTCGTTTATTGGGTCCAGAAATGCACACAAATGCCCGATTTTTCGGACCCCTGAAGAAGGTCCCCCTGGGGTCCGAAATGTCAGGCATGTGTGTGCATTTTGGACGAGAGAAAGAGGAGAGAGGTTTGTTCCTGTGACTAAGAAAAAATGATGTGTCCTGCTTGACATATACACTAAGTGCCTATTTTAACAAAAATAAATATTGCAACAAGCTTTCTGTATTGTTTGTTTTGGTTTTTCAAAGACCTGTCAAAAAACTCTGAAGCCGAGCACTGTTACCCAGCCCAGTTACCCTGCTACCCAGCAATGTTACCCTGCTACCCAGTAATTACCCTGCTACCCAGTCATTACCCTGCTACCCAGCAATGTTACCCTGTTACCCAGCAATGTTACCCTGTTACCCAGTCATTACCCTGCTACCCAGCAATGTTACCCTGTTACCCAGTCATTACCCTGCTACCCAGCAATGTTACCCTGTTACCCAGCAATGTTACCCTGTTACCCAGCAATGTTACCCTGTTACCCAGCAATGTTACCCTGCTACCCAGTCATTACCCTGCTACC
The DNA here is from genome assembly GCF_040206685.1 of Ascaphus truei. Classification (NCBI taxonomy): domain Eukaryota; kingdom Metazoa; phylum Chordata; class Amphibia; order Anura; family Ascaphidae; genus Ascaphus; species Ascaphus truei. The sequence continues at coordinate 40,987,042 of NC_134493.1, forward strand.
CAGCAATGTTACCCTGCTACCCAGCAATGTTACCCTGCTACCCAGTCATTACCCTGCTACCCAGTCATTACCCTGCTACCCAGCTCTGTTACATTTAGTTTCTCCTAATATATCTTCTTCTGTTTGGGGGAAATAATACAGCACAGGAATATCAGTGGGGTTTCTTTTCACTCCGCCCCGAGAAGCATATGGGAGGAAACATTACACCCCTCCGCCTCCCCCAACTTCTGTGTCACCACTTTCTTGGGCCAAAGTTTGAAATCATTTTTTGGGGTGGAAAAGGTCAACACCTGACAGAGAGACTGGAAACCGGGAGATACAATGCCAAGAAATGCTTTTTTGTTGCTAAAAATAACCACTTTCATGCAAATGATCTTATTTAAAGTTATCCGAATCCGCACCCCTGTGCCTGGAACACACTGGGGCTAGAGCAGCAATGGGGGGGAGGGGTCCCAAAAGCTGATCCGTGGTTCCCTGACCTCCGGGAACCCCCACCCAGTTCCCAGACACCAAGAGTTTTAAGGGGGGGGGTTAGCTTTTTTGAGAAAATCAAAAACTTGATAGTTGGGATCACCAATAGAAAGTGACGTGATCTCCCGATGACATCAAGGCATTCTATTGGCTATCAGAGATGGGGCCGACCCCGCTGACTTTTCGAGTCCACTGCGCAAGTATTCTAGTCCGATGGAAAAAGACGTCTCGACGCTCGGGAACTGGATGGTCCGCCGACGTCACGGGGACCACAGATCAGCTCAGGTAGCAATATTCCGACCAGCATAGCCTGCCACCTTAATACGCGCTACGTACGTGGATTTCAGTTTTTTAAGTAGCCCCAGCTCATGAGAATCAAATATATATGTACAGATTATCCGACGCCGGACAACGCATCCCGCTGAACGCATTAACCGACGTCAGAGCGGTTTATTCGATGCTCACCGCCGCGGATTAACAATGGATCCGCTATCCGACGGCGGTTTGCGGGACGGATTCTGGCGGATAACCGAGGATATTATTTCAGTTGCTATTCATTTTCCTTTTCCCTTCCAACCCCATCGGTCATTATGAAAGCCGCCGCAAATCCCTATTTGGAGACATGATGACTATAAATTGGGCAAGTTACTTTATCTCCCTGTGCCTCAGGCACCAAAAACATAGATTGTAAACTCTACGGGGGCAGAGATTGTAACATTCCTCTGTGCTGCGTACCACACGCTATACTGTAATTGTGACGCGCTTTGAGTCCCATTGGGAGAAACGCGCTAGATGAAATAACATTATTATAAAAAATATTATATTTCCAGGGCCACATTAAAATGATCCCCCTGCCCTGGCATACAACCCACTCAGGATCACTGCATCATTGGAATAATTGCGGCATACATTCGCCGTATCTCTGCCAGAAGGGCCTAAAACACATCGCTGGCCTCTTAAGCAACCAAATGGTTAATAAAAGCATCAGACATAAAAAAAAAACATGTTACATGGGTAAGTGCTATCACAGCCACTCTGTTTGTTGCTACATATGAAGCAGGTTTTTTTGAGACGCACACTTTCACAGAACCTGCAAGATATGGTTTTCCCATCAATGTTTCCCCAAACTGCGAAATTGCTGAGGGATTTGTGAGATCGGGAACAGTGACGGGAGGGGCGGGTGTCCCATCACTGGGAATGAGACTTTAAAAATAGCAGCGTGGCTAACTCCAGTCCTCAAGGGCCACCAACAGGTCAGATTTTAAGGATATCCCTGCTTCAGCACCGGTGGCTCAATCAGTGGCTCAGTCAACGACTGACGCACCTGTGCTGAAGCAGGGATAGCCGTAAAAGCCTGACCTGTTGGTGGCCCTGAAGGGCTGCACTTGGACTCTCCTGCTATATAGGATCCCGTTTAACCCTTTACGTTCCTCCGCAATGTGTTCCAGGCCCCTCTGCCCCAGAAAGATTCAACCAAAAAGCAACAGTTTACAGGCAAAGTGAGGGGGGGGGGTGCAGGGAGACTTACTCTACCCAGCAAAAGCCTGGGGATAAAGGCTTCTGGTGACAATATGAGACAATGACAATGCCTCTGCTAATCAGTATCCAGGCTGCTTCAGCCCTAAACTTCCTACCCCCACCCCAAGGGGAGAGCGAGCCAGGCAGCAGCTCAGCCCTGCCTGATCTGATAGCACGCGAAGTTATGTGGCAGACCCTCCTGGCATGGGAGCGAATAATGCGAACCCACGCACCCACCGGGCCGGCCAGCTGCGCCCATCCCTGTGTGCGGGCTGCGGGGTGGCGTGTTTGGGGTGATGGGGTGTTATTATTGTACTGTGGCAGAGACAATGTATACAGCAGTATCAATAAAAACAAAACACCCAAGGGATACACACCCCAGGAGTACAGTGTGCGGCTGTCCCACAGAGCTAACAATTTAATCAGAGGGTGATGGGTGCCCCGATGTTGGAGGGGCCAGCAGTGAAGAGGTTAATAGATGCATCTATATTAGGAAAAGGGGGGAGGGGTACATTCCCACCCAAAATAGGAAAAGGGGGAGGGGTACATTCCAACCCAAAAGAAGAGGCCTCTTCCTTTACCTCTCATGCAACAGGCCCCCTCCGTGAGCAGATAGATGGGGAATTATTAGGGATTCCTCGCAGGATCAGATGGGGGGTTAGGGTCTGAAAAAAACCCATACACCCCATAAATGAAGGAAGACAGACTCACCCCACTGGGCTCGATCTCTTGCCTGCAGGGTCTTCTCTGTGCCAGGGGTGGGCTTCTTTGATGCGCTCTGCCAGGGGCAGGGAGGGTGCTCCTCTCCCCCCACCCCTCCCAGCTCAGGGTGAGAGCTCAGGCTCCGGGTCACGGGTGAGGAGGATCGGGTGTCTGCTGAGCCCCAGACCGGCGGCAGGGAGATGTGAGACAGCCAGGGAGGGAGGAGGATGAGGGGAGGAGAGAAGGGAGGGAGAGAAACAAGAGCCTGGAAGGGAGGGGGGAGAGGAGGGGGGAATTTCCCTGCAATCCCTGCTCCGTGGGTTTGGTTGTATAAATATATATAATATTATTATATTATAGACATACTGTCTCCCAGGCTTCTCCACCAGAAAGTGCTGGACAGGTGTGCACTAATGATATTATATATATATTATATATAATATATATAAATATATATATATATCATAGAATATTACAGGCACAAGAAGTCTGTGAACTCAAGAGCTTACAGTCTGGAGCTAGAAGCGACACAAAGGGTGCAAGGGGTGCGGGATGGGGGTGCGGGATACAGTAGCGGTGAGATTTGATGGAAGGGGTGCGGGATAGGGGTGAGATTGATGTAAGGGGTGCGGGATAGGGGTGAGATTGGTTGGAAGGTGCAGCACAGGGGTGAGGTTGGATGGAAGGGGTGTGGGATAGGGGTGAGATTGGATGGGGGTGCGGGATGGGGGTGAGATTAGATGGAGGATGCAGGATAGGGGTGAGATTGGATAGGAGTGTGGGATAAGGGTGAGATTGGATGGATGGGGTGCGGGATTGGGGTGAGGTTGGATGGAAGGGGTGCGGGATAGGGGTGAGGTTGGATGGAAGGGGTGCGGGATAGGGGTGAGATTGTATGGAAAGGGTGCGGGATTGGGGTGAGTTTGTATGGAAGGGGTGCGGGATTGGGGTGAGTTTGTATGGAAGGGGTGCGGGATTGGGGTGAGCTTGGATGGAAGGGGTGAGGTTGGATGGAAGGGGTGTGGGATCAGTGGCTTCGATGGAGCCACTGATTGAGCCACCTGTGCTGAAGCAGTGATATCCTGAAAACGTGACCTGTTGGTAGCCCTTGAGGACTGCAGTTGGCCACCCCTGGCTTACACTGTCTGGGAGCAGAAGTACACTGTCTGGGACATGTAGGGTTAGAAGTGTCAACTCTGCAGTGAGTTGACCAAGGTGGATAGGAAGGATCTGTTCTTGGACAGCTGCTATCAGTACCACGGGTACACGGCCTCATGCTGACACATTTATAGGCCTTTTCCTCTACATCCCCTGATTTTTTTATGTGATAACTCAGACATCACAATGATACATAATTGGGCATGGTGCTTCAGCAATATATTATTATTATCTTTTACTTATATTCTGCTGCAGCAGCGCGATAAGGGGGTGAGGAGAAGAACAAAACCTAGAAACATATGCAACTCAAAACATAATGAATCAATCAGTAATGAGGTCCCTGGTCTGAGAAGCTTACAATCTACAAGGAATGGGTGAGTGACGACTGCAGGATAGGTGGGGGCACTCGGCGTGGTAATAACCGTAGGCATGTCAGGGGGGGGGGTTCTCACTTCAAGACTGAATTGGTCAGGGCCCTTAATCTCCCTATTCGTTCAATACTATTATCACTAGATCGTAAGCTCTTAGGGGGAGGGCCTCGGGGTGCTTGCACCATTTCGGAATATAGGACCAGTCCGTATTAGCTGAATGCCGAGTTTACCAGCCCTCCCACAGGGCCGTGTTTACGAAGCCCTTGGTGAGGGTAAATATGGCCACCCCTTAAAGAGCGATCAGATACCACAGCCCATTGGCAGCGGATTCTCGGCAAACGGCTGAGTAACCGTGCAGCGTTATTCTCAGCCTCTCCTCAAATCCATCACCTGACTGCACGCCCTGGATGGGTAATGCCCAGGTGTCTGTGTCACTGTCCCAACTCTCTGCTTTTTAACCTTACGATAATAGCATCATGCATTTGGAAAGCTCTACTGCACAGTAAGAGGCTTATGTTAATACACAGAGATGGGCATGATCACTGAAGCATGCTAGGAAGAAATGGTAACTGGTCCTCACGCCTCAAAGGATAAAAAATAAATAAAAGCATGGGCGTGCAGAGTGAGGGGACAGAGGGGACGCGGACGGACGAGTCTCACTTATTGGAAGTCGGCCTTATTTATCCCAAAATCCACAGCCTCCCCCATGAGTCTCACTCATAATATCCATAATAAATCTATTACTAGATCAATGTAAAACAAATACTGGTTACCTTAAACCAGAGCCCTGACTGCCGGGGTTCCAGCAGACTCCCCCCCCCCTTCCCACCCCCCAGACGGGTGAAGGTTTTCAGCCACCTGTCACGAAGCTGGGATATCCTGAAAACCTGACCTGTTGAGGGGCTTGAGGACTGGAGTTGAGAACCACTGTCAAACTGTATTATCACATGTAATAGGGATATAAAAAGATGAATACGCAGTGGTATTTACACCTCTGTATTTGCCACTTGCTTGAGGTCGTCCATGTAGACAAATTGAAGACGCGGGAACATCATTTAATAATAATAATTGTTTGTTCTTGTATAGCGCCCCTAGTTTTACATACGCTTTACAGAGGAATGTTACAGACAGTGCCTGCCCTGTAGAGCCGAAGACCGAGCCACTGATTGAGCCACCTGTGCTGAAGCAGGGACTGTTTGTGCCACCTGTGCTGAAGCAGGAATATCCTGAAACCCTGACCTGTGGGTGGCCCTTGAGGACTGGAGTTGGCCACGCCTGTATTAGAACATTTCCCAATGAAGGATGCTGGGAAAGTAGGTAAAAAAAACTATATATACAAATAATAATAAACATTTGGGCCAGCCACCTGGCCTGTAATTTTAATATACACCCCCCCCCCCTTCCCAGTTGTGAATAGCAGCATCACAAAGTATTCAGTAGTCACAATAAGAACAGACAGAGGCTTGTCTCAGCAATGCAAAGCTGCCACTGAACAAGCTTGTACTGTTTTAGCACTTTGTGGAGGAGAAGATATGAAAGGAGAGTGTATGTGGAGAGCAAGTCTGAATCCTGTGAGAGATAGCTGTGTGTCTTCTTAACCTAGTCCCAGGCAGACGGAGCAGCAACTGCCCTACCGTAGCCCCTGGCAGCTAAGGGGTTAAGGAAAAATGGAGTAACACATTGCAGCACCCTGCATCACTCCTCTAACGCTTTGTCAAATCCTCTCCAGCTGTTCATATTTGTGGGTCCACCTAAAATATGGCCGTTATTATAACTTTTTGAAAACAATGCCATCTACCTTAGCCCAGATCACTGCAGAATTGGAATCACTGTTCATGCCACATTGTATGTAATATTTATGGACTTGTATTGTTCTCCAGCATGGGAGCTGTATATGGACAGTGTGCACGAATAGTACATGTTTGCCTTAATGGTCTTATGATCTATTTGTGGATTCTAGATACATAATGATATGTGACAAGGAGGCCGGGGGAACTGACAGGCACCCCCGCAGACACCCTCTGACAGGCCCCTCTGCGGACACCCTCTGACAGGCTCCTCTGCAGACACCCTCTGACAGACACCTCTGCGGACACCCTCTGACAGGCCCCTCTGCGGACACCCTCTGACAGGCCCCTCTGCGGACACCCTCTGACAGGCCCCTCTGCGGACACCCTCTGACAGGCTCCTCTGCAGACACCCTCTGACAGACACCTCTGCGGACACCCTCTGACAGGCCCCTCTGCGGACACCCTCTGACAGGCCCCTCTGCGGACACCCTCTGACAGGCCCCTCTGCGGACACCCTCTGACAGGCCCCTCTGCGGACACCCTCTGACAGGCCCCTCTGCGGACACCCTCTGACAGGTCCCTCTGTGGACACCCTCTGACAGGTCCGTCTGCGGACACCACCTGACGGGCCGCTCTGCAGAAACCCTCTGACATGCCCCTCTGCAGAAACCCTCTGACAGGCCCCTCTGCAGACACCCTCTGACAGGTCCGTCTGCGGACATGACCTGACAGGCCACTCTGCAGACACCCTCTGACAGATCAGTCTGCGGACACCACCTGACAGGCCCCTCTGCGGACACCTTCTGACATGCACTTCTGCGGACACCTTCTGACAGGCCCCGCTGCAGTGCCGGCTCCCTCCAGCAGACATATAGCAGGCCGCCTCCATCCTCCAAGGCTGCAGGTAAGCACACTCTGCTCCCTCCCCCCCTCCCTCTGTTGTGGCCCTCCTTGCCACAGCACATACCTTTTTTCCCCTAGGCCCATACCTCCTTTGTCTCCCTCCCCTCAGGCACATAACTACCCCCCCATCCCAGGCACATAAATACCCCCCGCCCCCCAGTGCAATGAGAATGTACAATTCGAATCATATTCTCCTTTTTAATGTAAAATAAATCTGTAATAAATGCCACATTTTTATTCATACTAATGCACAATATTAATTTTCTAAAGTTAATTGTGGGGGGGGGAGGCGCAAGGCTGAAGGTTCACCTGGGGCGCTTAATACCCTCGCACCGGCCCTGCATGGGCCACGTATAGATAAGTGGGTGAGTGCTGTATAGAAAGCCCCCTGGATTGTACAGATCCCACCGACCTTTCTGCACCACTTATGTTAATAAAATGACGATTTGGCATGCCGCACCCATGTAAAAAAGCCGAAGTACAGCTGTCTTCCGACGTACTGCGTCAAAAAATTCAATGTATTTCACATACATTTAGTAGTTTTTTCAAAAGCACTAATACTCAAAAATGTTTGACAATTTCACCAATTTTCACCAGGGGTTTGTGAAAATGGCAGTATATAAGGGGCCGTGTGATCTGCAAATGGACTTTTAATGTTTGGCTAATTTATTATTTTCTTTTTTTTACTTGGAGAACGTTGCTACATTTTTAGGGGGGGGGGTCCACACTTCATTGAAAATGTTGCACCTCTCAAAACCAGAGATACCTCTTTACATGACTCTGTAATACCGATGCCAGATAGAGACGCAATCAGCCCACACCAGTGAATGAATTCATCCAGGGGCTCTCAACTTCAGTCCTCAACGTCCCCCCCCCCCCACACACATATCGCAACAGGTCAGGTTCAGGATATCCCTGCTTCAGCACGGGTGGCCCAATCAGTGCCTCAGTCAAAGAGCGATGGGATATCCTTAAAACCTGATCTGTTGGGGGGGTCTTAAGGACTGGAGTTGTGAACTCCTGGGTTAATCAAAGCATCGCCTCCCCCTAATATTAAATTCAGAATCCTACCCCCATGTGGCCGTGAAAAGACCCAGATTTCGAAATGGCTGGATGTCCATTAACCTACAGCCCCATGAAATGTCTTCGGAGCAACGCCCATCAATTCATTTCCCTAGAGTGACGCTAAAATACTGTGTATGTGTCTGGTAATACCCAGCACCAGCTGCCAGCTGCCTCCTGGGTGAATCCATAAGAGCTTCTCATATTGACTGGAGGATTGCATCTTGACCCTGTAAATCCCCCTCTTATGCGGCAAGACTGCCCCCCTCATTCCCAGTATCAATGCTGTTAAAGAGACCCAATGTTAATGGAGACCCATTGTTTGTTGAGGTAATAGTCATTCTATCTGGATGCGTTCTTTGATCTTGAGTTCCCAAATCACTCATGGGGTTCCTGGCCTCTCCCAGATACAATATAGAGATATCAACACGCTCCCCAGGTTGACAGGTTCCACTGTGTGATACAATGTATCTCTATGCACAGCATCTCACCCAGGTGCACTAGGGTTTATTCAATAAACTAACAACTTTAACATCTTAATTTCATATAGCGCATCACAATTAGTGTAATACATGGTACGCAGCACAGGGGAATGTTACAGACACAGCCCATGCCCACGTGAGCTTACAATCTATGTTTTTCCTCATTTGTTATGGACTCTGGTTTATTTCGTATTGTTATATTTTGCCTCCTTTCCCTGTTCTCGTGGATCTTCTTGAGTCTCTGTAAGGAGTTTAATTTGAAAGTCTGTGGCCATTTGCTTTTGGAGGGGATCCTCCTTTTTAGATTCCAGTTCTGTGGCCCTTTGGCCTGTGGTTGAGACTTCCTCCTTTAATTCTGTAATTGCTAATCGGAGGTCAGCCTGGTAGGTGAGCCTCATTCTTGCACACATTCGGGAGGTTTGCTCCTCCAGGCCTCGTTATTTCACCTCCCTCCACCTCGCCGGCCTCTCGGGCCTCCGGAGCACGTCTCCTTATCAGCCTGGGTCTGATCACTCTGCATCGCTGCTTGCTGGGATCTCCCCCCCAAAAATGGCTGAACTCCTGCGCTGTGGGTTTTTTGGACCTTGCTGTCACCCTGGTATGTTCTTGCAAAATTGGGACGTTTTCTGGGTCATTTTGCGAGTTGGAAACTTGCTTAGTTTGTATTATACATGCGAGGGTCTCCGGAGCTCCCTCTCTAGGTATCCATTCCCGATGACGTCACAGGAAGTCTCACAATCCATGTTTTTGGTGCCTGAGGCACAGGGAGATAAAGTGACTCGCCCAAGGTCACAAGGAGCCGACACTGGAAATCGAACCAGGTTGCCCTGCTTCAAACGCAGTGTAATTTTCCTTAGGGAGCCTCCTCCTTAAGGAGCATTGCTAATGCATTGATAACTCCAATTCCACTACAATGGCAGTTACAAGCTGTGAACGATGTATATAAGTTTACAGTATATAGAGCTCATGATGTTCCTGAAGTTGTATTTTATTGCACTGCCATGTCCATGGTGATACATGTTCCATTTATTAACCAACAGGACAGTCCTTGCCAATATTTTACACTTGGAATATCAGACATTTCGTTAACAATCACTGTGCTCTGAGCTTCCTCTCACAAAGCTGTGCCTTTTCTGTCTCCTCTCATGAATGGCCCATTTCCACCCCAGTACAGAGCGGCCCTTTGGCTTCCGGCAGATTAACCAGATGCCCAATTAGGTCCCTGCTCTACCAGGAATGAGAAGGAGCCTGGCAAGGTTCCCAAGCCTCCTGTCCCCAGCCTCTTATCTAAGGAGCTGCTGTGTGGAATATGTGCAGCCAAGAACACATCCCGAGCCTCAGGAAGAGACTCTCTCTCTCTCTTCCTTCCTGATGCCCTCTTCCCAAGCTGCCTCCCACTGACTCACCCCAGCTGCGCTGGCAATCACCAGGGACCCTTCTGTGTAGCTCTTAGCATCTGGAGCCTGCAATGAGTGACATGCCGGACTTATAAGAGGCAGGTCCTATTAATATCTATGGAGAAACTGGTGTGTGCAAGAGTGTGATCCTATTGAAATCTGTGGGGGCAACTGGTGCGCGCCTACCCTTCCCCCCCCCCCTCATCAGTGGTTGCAGTGTGATTACGCTAGAGGGGTATTGAGCAACACCACTTTTAGATTTACAACCACTTCTCTTTTTTTGGACACACTTCTGGTTCCATTTTCTATTGAATGAATATTACATTTTTTAGGCTTCTCTGCCTTTTTTGCTTTCTAGGCATAAATAGGGTCTAAAGCTGTTTCTTACAATATGGTCAGAATAGCTTTCCCTCTGTTAAGTGGATTTAGAATCTTCTTAAGTCAGACACAGTAACGCTACTTTTTTTTAACCACTTCGGCCCGTGGCCCCTAGTGTGTTATTAGCTGGGCAGACATAACCTTATTTGTTTGCTTCAAAAACTCTATACAGGCATACCCCGGTTTAAGGACACTCACTTTAAGGACACTCACTTTAAGGACACTCGCGAGTAAGGACATATCGCCCAATAGGCAAGCGGCAGCTCACGCATGCCCCTGTCAGCACGTCCTGCACAGCAATACCGGCTCCCTACCTGTACCGAAGCTGTGCGCAAGCGGGGAGACTATAGAGCCTGTTACAAATGCGTTATTTACATCAGTTATGCACGTATATGACGATTGCAGTACAGAACATGCATCGATAAGTGGAAAAAAAGGTAGTGCTTCACTTTAAGTACATTTTCGCTTTACATACATGCTCCGGTCTCATTGCGTACGTTAATGCGGGGTATGCCTGTACTTTATACTCTGAGCCCAACATTCACACCTGCGCTGGCTGAACGTGCCCCTATTATCGTCTGAAATAGTCTCCAGCATTTTAATATGTTGCTTTGTTTTTTTATTTGCATCATGAGTTGTTCCTTGGGTGAGTGCTTTCTATGTATCTTCATTCAGAGATGTGTGCAATGGTGGGTTTGGTGCTCAAGTACTTGGTCCCACGGACGTAGAGAATAATTCTGAGATAATTGGAGAACAAAACACTCATGGGGCGAGTGAATCCATAATTCAATAATTCAGGTGGTAACAATGATGTTTCCAATAAAGGCAGATGCCCCCCTGAAGGTGGCGAGTGGCATATAACCATACCCTTCCCTTCCTCATTGGGATAGCCCTCAAGACAATGCATAAAGTTACTCACTGTATCCGCCCCAGTTGATGTCTCCGCAGGCGTGCAGCCGTAGTCAGGTCCAGAGATATCCCAAAAATATGTTTCCAGCGCACAGCAGACAGAGAGCCAGGTCAATGGAATAAACAATGATTTATTTAAATTGCATTTGAAAAACAGGGTGCAACACTCATACGCATTTCGTGCGTACACGCACTTTATCAAGGATCAAAGATAAAGTGCGTATACACACGAAACGCGTAGGAGTGTTGCACCCTCCGTTTTTCTAATGCAGTTTAAATAAATCATTTTTTATTCCATCGACCTGGCTCTCTGTCTGCTGTGCGCTGGAAACATATTTTTTAGATATCTCACGTATCATCATTACACAGGTTATTGTAGAGTTGAGGGGGTTAAATGAAAGGCCCTGAGCGGTCTGTGCTGATAATTAGAATAATTAACTTAGAACTGTGAGTAGACAGAAAGAAAGAAAACAAGTATATAAATACACACACACAGCCAGACAACCACAGAGCTACACAGCCAGACAACCACAGAGATACACAACCAGACTACAGCAGAGATACATAGCCAGACTACAGCAAGAGATACACAGCCAGACAACAGCAGAGATACACAGCCAGACAACCACAGAGATACACAGCCAGACAACAGCAGAGATACACAGCCAGACTACAGCAGAGATACACAGCTAGACAACCACAGAGATACACAGCCAGACAACAGCAGAGATACACAGCCAGACTACAGCAGAGATACACAGTCAGACTACAGCAGAGATACACAGCCAGACTACAGCAGAGATACACAGCCAGACTACAGCAGAGATACACAGCCAGACAACCAAAGAGATACACAACCAGACTACAGCAGAGATACACAGCCAGACTACAGCAAGAGATACACAGCCAGACAACAGCAAGAGATACACAGCCAGACAACCACAGAGATACACAGCCAGACAACCACAGAGATACACAGCCAGACAACAGCAGAGATACACAGCCAGACTACAGCAGAGATACACAGCTAGACAACAGCAGAGATACACAGCCAGACTACAGCAGAGATACACAGCTAGACAACCACAGAGATACACAGCTAGACAACCACAGAGATACACAGCCAGACAACAGCAGAGATACACAGCCAGACTACAGCAGAGATACACAGCCAGACTACAGCAGAGATACACAGCCAGACTACAGCAGAGATACACAGCCAGACTACAGCAGAGATACACAGCCAGACTACAGCAGAGATACACAGCCAGACTACAGCAGAGATACACAGTCAGACAACCACAGAGATGCACAGCCAGACTACAGCAGAGATACACAGCCAGACTACAGCTAGAAATACACAGCCAGACTACAGCTAGAGATATACAGACAGACTACAGCTAGAGATACACAGCCAGACTACAGCTAGAGATACACAGCCAGACTACAGCTAGAGATACACAGCCAGACTACAGCTAGAGATACACAGCCAGACTACAGCTAGAGATACACAGCCAGACTACCACAGACATACACAGCCAGAATACAGCTAAAGATACACAGCCAGACTACAGCAGAGATGCACAGACAGATTACAGCAGAGATACACAGCCAGACTACAGCAGAGATACACAGCCAGACTACAGCAGAGATACACAGCCAGACTACAGCTAGAGATGCACAGCCAGACTACAGCTAGAGATACACAGCCAGACTACAGCTAGAGATACACAGCCAGACTACACCAGAGATACACAGCCAGACTACAGCATAGATACACAGCCAGACTACAGCTAGAGATACACAGCCAGACTACAGCAGAGATGCACAACCAGACTACAGCTAGAGATACACAGCCAGACTACAGCCGGTATACACAGCCAGAGACACACTACAGCAGATATACAGTCAGGGGCTGCTGAGTGATAATATTGTATCAGATGAAAATACACTGGGTTTGCTTCTTAATGACTGGTGTTTTACAATATGCACTGCTATAGGAGGGGTTCCTTTTGTAATAATAATGCTGGTCTTTGGCGTGGGAGAACAAGGTTCAAATCACAGCTCCTTGCAACCTTGAACAAATCATTTTTGTCGGCTGTTGCCTCAGACACCAAAAGAAGATTGCAAGCTCTCCGGGTCAGGGAATATTCTGGATACATGGCTGCAGATACATGCCGAGTGTCACAGAGTTTTAGCCCTCGGAGGCAGCCAAACATGGCAGAAACCAAACTCCTGCCACGAGCCGGGGTATTTAGTAAGCAGAAGCGAACAGGGAAGAACGCAATGATAAGGTTAGTCACAGAGAGGGAAGGGATTTAACTCACCGTGCTCAGCGGTGAGAGCAGGCTCCCTGCAGGATAAACATGGCGCGGGGACCCCTGTGTGTGCACGGGTGTGTGTCTATCTTTAGCACTGTTCCAGCTTGGCCTCACTGTGTCCTCAGGAGGGACAGCTGCCTTACACTTGTCATGCAGCCTCATTGGAGCCCTTTAACTCTTCAAAGCAGTCACCGGCATCCTCGGCTAATATGGAGGCCGCTCAGTAACCTGTGGGCTTTTAATGGGCTACTAGTCACATTCCAAACTGGAAGTAAAGCATCATCTGCCCTAAAGACCTTGCAATGTAACGCTGGGATCCGGCACACTGCCTGGTTACACTGAGGGACCCTCTGTCCCTTCACATCTGGCTGGGCTGAAATAGGGCAGCAGCTGGGGAGGAAGGAACCTCTGAACTGCAGGAAACAGTGTGGCAACGTGTGTTACTGGTGACATGTCTCAAATCCATCGTCACTGTGGGTGAGACACATTGTCACCGCTATCTGAGACACATACCATTAACCGTGCAGGCCATTATCCACTTAGTCCAGGGGTGGCCAACGCCAATCCTCAAGGGCCACCACCAACAGGTCAGGTTTTCAGGATATCCCAGCTTCAGCACAGGTGGGCTCCATCAGTCAGTGGATCAGTCATAATCACTGCACCACCTGTGCTGAAGCAGGGATATCCTGAAAACCTCACCTGTCGGTGGCCCTTGAGGACTGGAGTTGGCCTCCCCTGCCAGAGTCCATTTGCAACCAGTGGGGCCAACAATGAATTGGGGTAGTTAAGGGCCCCTTTGCGAGACAAGGGGTTAAAGGCAGAGCTCACCCAATGGCACCATACAATACAGCCGACTCGCCGTGTTAGAAATCAGGAGCTCTCTACACACAGTTGGCACAAAATATCAGACCGTCCGCTAAAAATGAGAGATCTCACTACAACAGGAGCGGCCAACTCCAGCCCTCAAGGTCCACCAACAGGTCAGGTATTAGGGATATCCCAGCTTCAGCACAGGTGGCTCAGTCATTGTGCTACCTGTGCTGAAGCAGGGATATCCTTAAAACCTGACCTGATGGGGGCCCGTGGGGACTGGAGTTGGCCACCCCTGCACTACAAGGTGAATGCATTTAGCAAAGCTGCCAGCTGCCTCCAGGTCCGCTGTTTGCTATTCATCCAGTCCTGGTTTTGTATTCATATTTGCTGGTTTGTGAGCAACAGGTATGAAAGAATAAGATCTGAAGAAAGACCGGCCTGGATCATTCACTGCTCACTGCTCACTGGGAGCCAGTGTGATGTAGGCCAAGGCTCTGCAACTCCTGCTAATTGTATACTAGCTGCTTAGGCAGTTAAGTGCAGTTTTTCATGCTGGGCATACTGTCCCTGCTTGTACGGGTTTCCTCGCTCCTCCCCTACGGCATAGGGTCAAACCGCATGTGTGGCGATGCTGATAGGTTGTCTGTGTGTACGGTTTTAAGCGTTTTCCAGCACTTTTTCTTTTTTTCTGGCTGTGTGTAGGGTTGCCACGTGGCTTCTCCAAAAATACTGGACACAATGGTCAAAGGTGCGACGCGACACACTCTTGCCACTCTCACCTCCATGCTGTTTCCTCATCTCCTTGGCCCCACCCCCAGGCTCCTGACACCTCCTCCTGATTGGCTGCATTACTCAGCTGCAGCCAATCAGGATGGAGGAAGCTGCCCAGCCCCCTAGCAACAGCCCTGCTCGGGGAAATCCAGCGCCCCCCCCCCCCCCAAGTTGGTCAGGTCACTACAGTATGTCCAGAGAGTTAATACACATACGTGTCCAGTATTAGTTTTAGTGGACAGTGTCCAAATACAGGACATTCCAGTTCAATACTGGACACCTGGTAATAAGTGTTTGCTGAGGACACTGCTCTGCCTGCAGCCTGGGGTAAGAGGCTTGTCTTATAAGGAGTGTTGGGGATCCATGCAGAGTGGGGATGTTACGAAGGGTGTTGGGGGGATCTTTGAGGGTGGAGTTATATATGACAGGCATGGGCATGTGTACCTATTTTAATGTGGGAAATGTTGGAGGGTCTGCCTTCTACTCCTAAATGTTGTCTGATCTGACCCCTTTGGAGAATTCGTGAAAGACCCCTGATGTAGAAGTGACTATGCAAACTGCCCCTAACATGTATACACAATCCTTTTATGGTGGGCAATACAAATAATCGTAACATCTTCAGAAAACATTGTGTTATGTGGGTCTGTGTGATGTTTCTCTTTGTTTGTTTGTGTTTTTACAAAGAATACCAAAAGCGAGCAATCTATTTCAAATTCATGTGAATATGACGTCGGAATTAAAAGTGTGATACCCCTTGTACTTGCCCTTCCTAATAGAGTGTAAGATCCATGGGGCAGGATCCTCCTTACCTAATGTAACAACATATGTTAATGTTTGATATTTAATTTATTTTTTTCGTTCTCCAAACCTATTGTACTGTGTTACGGAATATGTTACCGCTTTATAAATACATTATAATACCCATCTTACCCGCCCTCTGGAGCCCAGTGTGACTGTATTAGGCCATTCCCTGCTTCATGCTAAGGACACACCCTGTGAGCCCTCACTGTTATGTCAGAACAATAGAGGGAGCAGACACGGGACATTCCATTCCAGAAAAGGGACCTTCAATACAAATATCTCCCTTGTTTGCACCTGTTAACCCTGCTGCTGCCAGAGCATCTCTGCGGATTCATTCAGGTGAATGCACTGAAAAGGAGCCATCTTTTAGAAAACCTTTCCTGGCATCTTTCTGGGTCGAACACTTGGCATTCCCAATATCAGATCTGTAACATAATCTTTTGGCTGAGGGAGTAGCTGTAAGAATACTGTCTTTGAAGTGGGTTTTTTTTTTCTCGTTGTTGACTCTCCGTGCGACCTTGGGCGAGAATCTTTATGGCTTTGTGCCTCAGGCCCCAAAATTAGGTCTATTGTGCCTGCAAAATTCAACAAACAGCACTGCCTACATTGTCAGTGCTACGTAAGAAAAATGTGAATACACCTCTTTTACATGGAAAGCTTTGTGATCTTTTGTATCTGCGCAAAGCAGTGCATCGCAAGCCTCGCTGGCATACAACGGGTTAATAAAATATATAACCACCTGGAACTGTCAGTGGAACAGGTAGATTCCGTCTTCAGTCCCTGCTTCAGCACAGGGGGCTAAGTCGATTGATTGAGCCACCTGTGCTGAAGCAGGGATATCCTGAACACCCGACCTGTTGGTGGCCCTTGAGGACTGGAGTTGGCCTCCCCTGCTATAGAGGGAGGGGGTGTAATACACAGTGCTCCTGTATAATCTCCCCTGCTATAGAGGGAGGGGGTGTATTACACAGTGCTGCTGTATAATCTCCCCTGCTATAGAGGGAGTGGGTGTATTACACAGTGCTGCTGTATAATCTCCCCTGCTATAGAGGGAGGGGGTGTAATACACAGTGCTGCTGTATAATCTCCCCTGCTATAGAGGGAGGGGGTGTATTACACAGTGCTGCTGTATAATCTCCCCTGCTATAGAGGGAGGGGGTGTATTACACAGCGCTGCTGTATAATCTCCCCTGCTATAGAGGGAGGGGGTGTAATACACAGCGCTGCTGTATAATCTCCCCTGCTATAGAGGGAGGGGGTGTATTACACAGCGCTGCTGTATAATCTCCCCTGCTATAGAGGGAGGGGGTGTATTACACAGCGCTGCTGTATAATCTCCCCTGCTATAGAGGGAGGGGGTGTAATACACAGCGCTGCTGTATAATCTCCCCTGCTATAGAGGGAGGGGGTGTAATACACAGCGCTGCTGTATAATCTCCCCTGCTATAGAGGGAGGGGGTGTATTACACAGCGCTGCTGTATAATCTCCCCTGCTATAGAGGGAGGGGGTGTATTACACAGCGCTGCTGTATAATCTCCCCTGCTATAGAGGGAGGGGGTGTAATACACAGCGCTGCTGTATAATCTCCCCTGCTATAGAGGGAGGGGGTGTATTACACAGCGCTGCTGTATAATCTCCCCTGCTATAGAGGGAGGGGGTGTATTACACAGCGCTGCTGTATAATCTCCCCTGCTATAGAGGGAGGGGGTGTAATACACAGCGCTGCTGTATAATCTCCCCTGCTATAGAGGGAGGGGGTGTAATACACAGCGCTGCTGTATAATCTCCCCTGCTATAGAGGGAGGGGGTGTATTACACAGCGCTGCTGTATAATCTCCCCTGCTATAGAGGGAGGGGGTGTAATACACAGCGCTGCTGTATAATCTCCCCTGATATAGAGGGAGGGGGTGTAATACACAGCGCTGCTGTATAATCTCCCCTGCTATAGAGGGAGGGGGTGTAATACACAGCGCTGCTGTATAATCTCCCCTGGTCAGAGGAAGAACATTGAGATTCCCTGCGGTCACAGAACCACCGGCCGGACCCAGCCCGATAATCCCTTCTATTCCAGCAATTTCCAGTCCGCTAATCTCCGGGGGCCGCCTCCTGACTCCACATTTCAGGCAGAACTTGTGATTCATCCCCCCCCCTTATTATGGGGGGGGGGATTTAAAAGGCTGAAATGATCCTAGAGGACGCCTATTAATTGTGTTTTGGTTTTCCTCATGGCGGATGTGAGTTTGTGCTCTCTCAGTATCCGTGGCGCGGTGATATGGGTGCGCGGTGATATGGGTGCGCAGCGCTCCCTGGTGGCTGCCCGGAGCGGGTACTGTAACACGCACTATTCATCATGTTGTTTGCATAGCCTTGCGGTGTACGCAGCACTTTACAAACATTGCAATGCAAGACAAACACAGTGCAAACAATGAGGATAATGCAGGAGTGGGCAACTCCAGCCCTCAAGAGCCAGCAACAGGACAGGTTTTCAGCATATCCCTGCTTCAGCACAGTCAAAGGCTGAGCCACCTGTGCTGAAGGGACTGGTTGAGCCACTTACACAAGGATACCCTGAAAACCTGACCTGTGTGTAGCCCTTGAGTACTGGAGCTACCCCCCCTCCCCCCCTATGATAATGGCAGGTTAATGACAACAGAAGGTAAAGGGAGGCCCTGCCCGAAGAGTTTACACCAGGCATGTCAAACATGCGGCCCGCGGGCCGCATGCGGCCCCCAATGGATATTTTTGCGGCCCGCTCACAACCAGCGCGGCGGGGGTCGTGTGTGTCGGCGAGCGCGTGGGCGGCGGTAAAAAGTTTTGGCCGCGGGAGAAGCGAGCGCGGGTGTTGGGGAAGCGAGTAGCACGGGCGGAAGTAAAATCTGTCCTGCAGGGGCTGGAGGCGTACGGTGGCCGGGTGCAGTCAATCTGCACTCATGCCATGTGTGGGAGGACACGGGGGCGGAGTCAAAACCCCTGCGGAGAGACTGCATTCTCCTTGAAGCCTGGTAAACCAGAGAGATCATGGCCGCCCCCCTCCATGAGGTGCAGAGAGTTCAGCAGTTCAGTGGAGATCCCACGGACAGGGGTATGTCTTCACAGCAGCCCCCCTCCCCCCTGTCAAATCTCTGTGTGAGCTGCACGTGCAGAAGGAGATCTGTGTGTGTGTGTTTGTGTGTGTCTGTGTGTGTGTGTGTGTGTGTGTGTGTGTGTGTGTGTGTGTGTCTGAGTGTGTGTGTGTGTGTGTGTGTGTGTGTGTGCCTGAGAGAGAGAGAGAGTGTCAGGGAGAGGGAGAGAGAGAGAGTGCCTGTATCCCTGTGCCCCTGTCCCCCTGTCCCTGTCCCCCTGTCCCTGTGCTGCTGTCCCTGTGCCCCTGTCCCTGTGCCTCTGTCCCTCTGTCTCTCTGTCCCTTTGTCCCTGTCCCTCTGTCCCTCTGTCTCTCTGTCCCTCTGTCTCTGTCCCTGTGCCTTTGTCCCTCTGTCCCTCTGTCCCCCTGTCCCTCTGTGCCCCTGTGCCTGTGTCCCTGTGTCCCTGTGTCCCTGTGTCCCTGTGCCTGTGTCCCTGTCCCTGTGTCCCCCTGTCCCTGTGTCCGTGTCCCTCTGTCCCTCTGTCCCTGTCTCCCTGTCTCCCTCTGTCCCTGTGCCTGTGTGCCGTGTCCCTCTGTCCCTGTGTCTGTGTCCCTGTGTCCCTGTGTGCCTGTGTCCCTGTCCCTGTGTCCCTGTCCCTGTGTCCCTGTGCCTGTGTCCCTGTGCCTGTGTCCCTG